>NC_134576.1:107787510-107827510 GCF_050947875.1 Dermacentor variabilis
TTCTGCATTTTTCTGCAGTTTCACTGTCAAGTCTCACGAGTCAAGTCAAGTCAAGTCAAGTCAATCGAGTCAAGTCAAGTCTCGCGAACCACACCTGTTGCGCACTGTAAGGTGCGTTGAAACCGAAAACACGGCTTAAACACCGGCCTTCTAGAATGAGGCAGAATTGTCACTGGAGAAAAAAAAGAAAAGTAACATTGCGGTTTCTGTTGCGTATTTTTTCAGGATCGTTAATTCCTTTGGACTAACAATACGACACAATAATACACGAAGAGGTACACAGGAAAGATCACATAAAGAGGATGTTTACAAAGTACGTATTGGAAGCGTAGACGTATTTTTGTGTTCTTTCGAGATATATACAAGCGGCATGAAAGGCGCAAAAATGAATTCCTAAAAGTTTATGTTTTGTGCGCCATTTTCTTGTTCGCAGAGGTGTGCTAACAGTCTATGTGCTTCTGAATTTCAAGCAGTTCGCACAGTAAGCGACAATATTTTACAGAGCGAGCAGAATTTTTTAGAATGTTGCCCATTTCCGGGTAATTGCCTATTTTCTGACGCCATATTCTGTTGTACGTATCTAAAATTCTCTGACACATCAAGCATTTTTCATCCGAACGTGCGCATCATATAGGATTATCCTTACACAAAAAAGAAAGCAAAGTGAAGGCTGTTTCTTGTCTAGAACGCGGTGACCTAAAGCCAGCCTAAAGCCAACCTTACAAATGGAGTCATTGAGTTGAGTCTCTCATTACGCTGATTTCACAGCCTTGCGAAAACGGAACCAGTCTGATAAAAACAGGGAACTTGAGGCAAGTAACCTTGCATGCTATCGAGGTGATTTGCCACTCAGAGGTTGTCAAATAAAAACGATGTGAAAAGAATATTGAACCAAACGGCGCAAGTTACGTGGCATTACTCATACACTAGCAATAGGTTACTGAATTCAAGCCATTGTTTTCCTCTCGTCCTAGGAAGAAATATCACATTATCCCCGATCGCGTCATCCCTTATCGGGAAATCGATGGGAACGCACCGAGGCAACGTGGGTTTCTATGTTTGAGCTACGTCGACTCTGATTACCTACATCGTTCGAGTTCCGCGTAACGCCCGATAATGAGAGATTCGCAGTACCATTGGCTCTATTCTCAACAGGCCTGGGAATTGTACGGCCGCAGTTATCCGCCGTGTTGACTTTCTGATTGGTTGTGGAGAGCTCATGTGTCTTGAAATTTGTAACCGTAAATGGAAGTTTTGCAAAATGCAATTTTGCGTTTTCTTCAAGTAGACGAAGCCTGACGTGCAGCTGCAAAATTTATCGATTAGCACATTTTTCTGGTCCTTGGCACCTCTGTTTGCGACATTATTGCTTCCTAATGAAAGTGATTGGCCACATGTGGAAGCCTGTGCAATGCATCTGTAATTTCCCGATATATATGATGGTGATCGCAGATAGCCGCCATCCCTAATTGCTGATTGGCTGAAGGTATATAGCGGGGGGAGCGTCACATGAAGGCCAATTTCGTCTACGACAATTTGACGTTGCGTGACGTTGCGCTGGGCCACCTTTGGAGAAATATTCCGCCACAATTTCTGCTGCGATGAGTCGCGCAAATTATGCTAATGAGCAACCATATGCAATAGCGTCCTAGAGGAATGCGTATCGGCACATTTTCCCCCTTGTTTGGGGTAATAAAAATCTCTTGTTCATAATGCGCGCTCATAAGATTTGCATCGCTCTCAGGTGGTGTTGTCATGTACGTTTCGGGCCATAATTTGAAAAAAAAAAAGCTTTTCTTGAAATAATATTGGCTGAACATTGCAAGCCCTCTGCGAAATTTTCCATTTTTCACTGTAGCGCTTGTATTGTAATCTAGATTACTGGCGTTTCTCTTAATCGGAATTCATTACAACGGCTGATTTTCAGTTCGTAAGAATAATTGCGCGCAAGACAGCGCCTTCAAATTTCCTTACACGGTGGGGGTTGGCAGCGAAATGAACAGATGGCAGCGCCAGCGCTTGCGTCGGGCAAGCGGATACCCCTGGCGCATGCAGCGGTATCGTTGATATTGGGCCGTTTCTCAGCAAGCCGAGTCTGGCTGGGTGACTTCAGCTTCAAGAGTGGCGACAACGCGGCCTCGAACATGCGGTCATCACCAATGGTAGGTCGCGTACATTGTCTCAAGGTAGAAAAGGAGCGCGTTTTCGCCAACATTTTCTTTATTTGAATTATCGGGTTTTACGTGCCAAAACCACTTTCTGATTATGAGGCATGCCGTAATGGAGAACTCCGGAAATTTTGACCACCTGGGGTTCTTTAGCGTGCACCTAAACCTAAGTACACGGGTGTTTTCGCGTTTGGCCCCCATCGAAATGCGGCCGCCGTGGCCGGGATTCCACACCGCGACCTCTTGCTCAGCAGCCCAACACCATAGCCACTGAGCAACCACGGCGGGTATTCGCCAAGATACGATGCGCCATTCCGTTTCCCGGAGACACGCATCCTAGCTAATGAAGCAGACGACGACTTCTATGCAGAAAACGACGAAAGCGAGAAGCGTTCTCGAGGGACTTATAGTACGCTTTGAGCTTGCTCCGTTATATTTATTGAGGAGGAAAACTGTTCCGCTTTGTCAGGAACATTAGAGTTAGTGCCTTCAGTTGAGTTTTATAGGGAAAAAAAATGGCCAGGCTTAGCTTGGTTAAGCAAAGAATGCATTGCATATTGCGCGGTCAGGTGGTGGCTGCGGCCGCGCGCGACCGCGCGAGTTGGGGCCCAGCTTGTCCTCCGTGACGTCACGCGCCGGCGCAGCCCCCTAGGGGGAGGAGCGGGAGTCAGGTGGTGGCTGCTGCCGCGCACGACCGTGCGAGTTGGGGCCCAGCTTTTCCTCCGGCTGTTGTGACGTCACGTCACGTGGTTGCGCTAAAGGTCAATGGTGGCTGCCCGGCCGCGCCCAAGGGCTGAACTGAGTGATTGCAATATGCAACGCATAAAAGTCAAGTTCGGGTCATGTTACGACAGCCAAACGAGGCCATCAACATTTTGCACGCATCACGCCTACGTCACACCTCGGAGAAAATGATGGAATGTGCCGAATAGAGACCCAGCAGAGGCTCAATACAGGAAACCTTTGCAAGCGGAGTGAGTCAGGCCTTTCAGTGCTGTGCAGGTCCGAGTGAACTGCCATTTAATCTTAACCTCTCTGTCTCTCAATTTATCTCTCTTCATCAAATGTTACACGGCCTGAAGATGTCGCGAAACACAAGATCTCAAGCGATTTATGATACGGCAACGACGACACGTCCCTGTCTGCTCTGGCTGAGAAGAAAGCGCCCGTCACTCCCGGACCGCACCGCTGGGGTTCCAAGCCTGGAACATTCTTAACCATGTTCGCCCCAGTCCATGTCCCTACAAGATATGACTCGGTCGTTGTTTGAAGTGCTCAGATAAGGCGATAGAGAGTGAAGTGGACGCAATTGGGGGTTGCACATTCAGGGTTCACTGCAAGCGCGAGAAAGACGGCGCGGGGGAATTGAGAGCGTCTTTTAAGCGCTTTCTGTTCGATGGGGAGTGGGATGATTACGTGGACTGGCTTTTCGCGAAGACGCCGATGGTGATTTGGTCGCACACCGAGCGCCTAGACAAAAACGTCAAGCTGGCCGTATGCACGGACGCTTTTTGAGAGCTGGTGAAGAAACCACAACGAGGCTGTTGCAAAAAAGGGGCATTGGACAATGCCGGTGAACTGGACGGAGAAGGAGAAAGCCGGTTTTCTGGTCAAGGGCGCGTTGTGTTTTCTCGTTGAATTCGATGAATTCACGTAGCACTGCCTGCTTGGCTCGTTCGTGTGTCGAATTCTACGTTTAATAATAAGCGGCATGGGCGATCGGAAGGACTAACTGTTGTGGCGCTATGTAAGAGCTATGTAAAAGTGCATTGTAGGTCGATAAGCATATGCTTGCCTACAAGAAGGGCCCACTAGGCATACGTGGTGCGTCCAATTGCGGCTGAAAATAAAGCGTGTGGAAGAGTACAAAGAAATAAGAAGTTAAGAAAATCACATTTTTCTGGCTTTCTGCATTCGTGAAGCTGTCCGCCAGCTAGCCAACTGGATCGATGGCGATTCTCGTCCATGCAGTTCCACTCACACTGTTTGAATCCGTGTACGAATGTGAGGTCGGGGCCCGTTACCCTTGCTCAGCTTCTTCACCTCTTTGATTAGCTTGTCTAGATCCTTTAGGTGGTCCTTTGGTGGGCTGTACACGTTTAACACAAAGATGCTTTGTTGCTGTTTTTTCTCGGGTATGATTTCGACGAGGATGTGTTCGATGCGGTGTTGGATGTCGTGTCGTTGAGCGTTAATGGCCTTCTTGGTGAGGATTGCTGTCCTCGTTTTACCCTGGGTGACGTGAGTGAGGTAACCACTGACCTTGAAGTCTTCAGCTTCGGTTTCTTGTAAGGCTATATTACCTGGGTCAAACTGCGTGCAGAATTGTACAAGGTTGCTTCTCTTACTTCGGAAAGAATGACAGCTCCATTGCCAAATTTTGAGCCGTGGGTGTTGCTTGTAGTCATCTTTCTCTTTAGTTGGCCTCGCCATCTTGTTCGCTTAGGGTCTGCATTATCTTGGCTTCTCTCGCAGGGAACTTAGGTTTCTTGCGAGCATTATCTTTCTTCTAGCATGTGGATGCGTTGACTGAAACTTTCTCCGGATTGTATCATTTTGGTCTGTAGAGCCTGAATGTGGTTCTCTATTTCGCTCTTGAGAGATTGGAACCCAGTCTGTATCATCTGTGTTACCATGGTTTGCATAACCTGCGTTACTGTGGACAGTGTGGATTCCATCATGACGGTCACGTTGGCGTTGATGCAGTCTTCAAGTGTGTTGAGGTCGTTCTGGGTTATCACCGCTTGGTTCGACAGTGTTGATGGCTCTGGTCGTGTTGGTGATGAAGGTAGTGGTGGGGATGAAGGCCGCGGTAGTGGTGTCTGCGATTGCTGGGTCCGTTCTCTCCGTAGTTGTTCTATTTCTCGCATCATGTATTCCAGCTGTTTTTCTGTGTTGACTTCCTCCTTTCGTGTCTTCTTTTGCTGTTCTAGCTGTCGATTCAATTCAGCGTTCTGTCTTCGGAGAACCACTATCGTCTCTTCGTACCTCGAGTGTCTTGTGGTTTGAACGCCATTATATTCCCCCGACGTACGATTGTGCCCTGTGACGACGTTGGCCCAGCTTACCTTGCGCTGGGTGTTGTCGTGTTCCACGCCCGTTGCCGTTGTCCGGTGGATGCTCTGTTTTCTTTCCCTCGATCTTGATCCTGACTTGGATCTGAATCTTTTTGTCTCCCCGGTCCCATTCGGTGACTGTGGCGATGGTGACATAGTCATCATGTGTTCGTTGTCGTTGGTAGTTACTAAGCTGGTCTGGTACCAGAAGCTTCTCTGTCTCGGTCTTTACCGCTCCCTGACTCTCAACATTGGCGGGGTCGGTTTCAGCTGCCTTCGACAGTCTCTACTCGCCGTTTCATGGGGCATTCCGCAGAGCTTACACTTCGGTTCGCATTGGTGGTTATTTGGATCAGCGTTGTGTTCTCCGCAGTTTCCACATAGTTCATCGTTTGGATTAGAGCAGACGTCGTGTCTGTGCCCTATCTCCCCGCAAGATCTACCGTACTGTTCTGACATTCTGTAGGGTCTGCAGCCGGTGAGCGTACATCCCATTTCAACGTAGAATCGCACGTGCTGGCCCTCGAAGGAGATCACTGCCGACGTCGATCTTCCCAGCATTCTAGCGTCAGAATTTTGCACTTGTTGGTCGTAGCTAGTAGATCTACTAGCTGCTCGTCGGTCGTGCCTTCCTCTATTCCGTGAACAACGCCACGTACAGCGCCCGGAATTGGCTTGAGGTACGGTGTGACTTCGTATGTTGCGTGTCCTATTTCGATGCTTGTTATTTCTGCTAGTTTAAGTGCGCAATACTCTTCTTCGGTACTTGGCAGAATTAAGTTTCGTTGCCACTGTGTCTGTATGATCACCTTGGCGTTAAGCTCCTGGGGTGACTCCCCATGCTTGGGCTAATCCTCTTGCTATCACTCCTTCTTTACAGATGCTTTCACACCGGCTTTAGCTCTGTAAACAATCTTGTAATGGTTTTCTGGTAGCGGTGTGTTCGTTGGCCAGAGAAGCCATGGCTTGCTTGCGTTGTTGTGGCGCCCCGGCTTTTGAGGGGCTTGTTGCCGTTTTCCAACATTCGTGTTCTGCCCCGTGCTGTGTTCGTATGAGAACTCCTTCTGCGCCTTCGAAGTTGCGGTGGATTCTTTTTTCTTCTGATGTCGCGCTAGTATCGTCACCCAAGGTCCGGTCTCGCATAGTGTTTTTCCGCTGTTGCTGTCGAACGTCGGCTCCGTGTCGTTCATCTCTGCTTCATTATTTGTTATTCCTGTTATAGAGTTCCTTCGGTCAACTTCCATAACACTAGGTTGCGGCTACGTTTGAAGAGAGGAAAACATTAAAGAAAGCCGTTGTCTGGCGGCCCGGCGTGCACGTGGATCTCGAGGCACGAGGCACGAGGCCTCATGCAGCAGGGCTCGGTGATCGTGAGTAGGCTTAGCTGGGCGCGGCCGTCACCTTGCAAGTTTCAGGATTATACTTGCGTGATGAATAAACTCACGTCGGTGTGCGTTGTCAGTCTGAATGGCGTTTCTTGAGCTGAGTCGAATGCTGCGGACAGTCAAGCGTTGCCAGGGGGCGATCCGCAGGAATTGCAAGCTGAATCGGGAGCACATGTAGAGCAAGTCTGCTTGGTTTGCCCTCATCTTCTTCTCGCATGCGCCTGTCAGGCAGTGAATAATTCATGAGAAGCATTTGTGGTGCAATCAGCTTATACTGAAGGAAAAGAAGTTAACAAAAAGCAAAACCGCCTTGCTTCTCCGCTATCAACGCTTTTTATTCGTTTTACTGCGCTGCATATCGCATATACTTAGGCGGTAAAGACAAGCAAAATGATGCATCTCAATACTAATTTACCAACTTTTAGTTACCGTTCCTCTGCCAAAGTATTCTTGTGTTTTAGAACCATCTGTGAAAAAATTATCTGCGATATGTATCTTTGTCTTGAATAGCGCGGAACCCTTGGAATATGTGTTCTTATGGGGTGTCAAATTTCTTTAGATGTGCTAGTGTCTAATCACATAGCCGTGTGAAATTGTAGGATGGAGCCAATCTTCGGGGCCTTTCAGCAACCTGATTGATTGATTTATTGATGTTTGATGTTTAATGGCGCAAGGGCCAGGTATGGCCAAGGAGCTCCATGCTAGTGTTTGTGAGTTCGTAGTGGTGTGATGGGTTCTGTGAATTTAATGTGACGTGGCTGTAATGGGGCCTAAAAGAGTTGGCGTAAATTGCATAAAATGTACACGTAAAAAATTATGGGAATGATTAATGACGTGTACTATGAACACATAAATGCATAAGGAAAGAATGACGCAATATATAGAATATGCAAGATGCTAAAATTGCCTAGACCACTACTGCCTCGCCAGAGCCATTGCAACACAAGGGCCTAGAGGCATGTGCTATATGAAACAATTATCATAGCGGCATCCTCTGAAGAGAGGTGGCGCTACGAACGTATGGGGCTAATAACATGTAACACAACAACTTTGAGGAAACCTAGGACTGCGTTGGTGTCAAAGAGTGGTTTTGCACCGAGTAACATTACAGGATGAAGGGGGACGTGCTGCCGGATTGCTAAGGGAAAATGTTTCTTTCCCTCAGATTTGGCTTCCCGACACCCCAGGAGGACGTGGAGGACGGTCAGACTTTCCCCGCATCTAGCGCAGGTTGGAGGCTCATTTACAGTGAGTAAAAAGTTATGGTTGCCAAATGTGTCCTATTTTTAGACGACAGAATAGGACCTCTGTTCAGCGTGATTTTGATGCAGAAGGCCAGAAACGTAATTGTGGCTTTATTACGTGCAGATTATCAGTTGTGTCCACGTCCCATAAGCGTTGCTAGTAGTTTCGCAGTTTCCTTCGTAACAAGGACTTCAGATCTGTGACAGAGACTGCAGCGGTAGGATTCACAGTATGCGATGCAATTGATGTGGCCATCTGGTCCCCTACAACGTTACCTCGGGTCCCCTATGGACAGGAACCCAGCATATAATCACATGCTGGTTAGATATATACGCTTTACACAAGTTCAATTATTACAGAATTTTTGTGCTTACAGAATGATATCAAAGATTTCACAACACTTAGGGAGTCCGTATATATATCTGATTTTCTTTAGTTTTGATTTCCTTTTATGCTTCACCGCCGACAGTAGAGCGTAGGCCTCAGCCATAAAGATACTGGTTTCCGGATGGAGTACATCGGCCACTGAGAAGGATGGACCGATGGCTGCGTAGGACACCCCGTCGTGTGGCTTCGATGCGTCTGTGTAGAACTGCGTGCAGTAGTGTTTGTGCTGGAGTTCCAGGAAATGCATCTGGATTTCAATCTCTGGAGCGTGCTTTGTAACTTGCATGAAAGATATATCGCATTGTATCAGCTGCCACTCCCAAGGAGGTAGCAGCTTAGCTGGAGGCATTAAGCGATGTTTGAGGAGTGGGACATCCATTTCAGCGCTAAGCTCCCTCACACGCAGCGAAAAGGGCTGTCTTACAGAGGAACGATTATGAAAGGGCGTAGCATATGTCATATCGTTAACGGTATTAAAACATGCACGTTGAGGATTAGAGCGAACTTTGAGAAAATATGTTAGGCTGATGTATGTTTTCTGCAGATGGAGTGACCACTCATTTGATTCTGCATCCAAACTTTCAATGGGACGCCAGTTGCCAGCCGGATTCCTACATGGTACACAGTATCTAGCAGCTTTAGCGTGCTCGGGGCGGCAGAATGGTAGATCACGGCACCATAGTCCAATCGTGATCGAATGGGGCTCTTGTTAAGATTCGTCAAACATTTCCTGTCGCAGCCCTATGTTGTGTGGGATAAACTTTTCAGTAAATTCATTATTTTTAAGCATTTCACATTGACATACTTTATGTGGGAAATAAATGTTAGTTTAGAGTTAAGTATGATGCCTAAGAACTTGTGCTCTTTGTGCACAGGGATTTGTTGACCATATATTTAGATATTGGGATGTGCAATGAGCCCTTTGTTTCTTGTGAAAAGCACACAAGAACTTTTGTACATGTTCACATATATACGTTTTCGTCTGCCCATTTGGACACTTTGTTGAAGCCCTGTTGTAATTGTCTCCCACAAACTGCAAGGTTGCAGGATTTGAAAGGTACGTGTATGGAATCTGCATAAAAAGAATAAAAATGGCTTGCGGTAATGAAGCCCGAAGCGTACTCATCTTCCCGATTAAGAACATGCGGCTACGCACACCTCCTGGGGGTACACCAGTTTCTTGTATAAAAGTTCGCGACCACACATTGCCGATTTTCACGCGGAAGGTACGTTTGACCAATAGCTTTCTAGAATGGTTAGCATATTTCCACGAATGCCCACTCCCGACAAGTCTCGCAACATCCCGTATAGCCACGTTGTCTCATACGCCTTCTTCATATCGAGGAATATCGATAAGAACTGTTTATTTACAAATACATCGCGGATATTTCCTTCAATGCGTACGAGATGATCAGTTGTCTACCGCCCTTCTCTGAAGCCACACTGATAGGGATCAAGCATATTGTTCAGTTCAAGGAAATGTATTAGTCTACGAATAATGATTAATTTCAGATAGCTTACATAGACAACTTGTACGAGCTATCGGGCGATAACTTGGCGCCAAAGAAGGGCCTTTACCCAGCTTCAAGACGGGAATAACAATAGCGTCCTTCCGTGAGGATGGGAGCTACCCGGCAGCCCAGATAGAGTTGAAAAGTGCCAGAAGGGTCATTTGTGTGACTTTGTGTAAGTTCTTCATCATGTCATACATGATTCTATCAGCTCCCGGTGCAGAGCTACTATATGTGCTCAATTCAGCTTTAAGCTCGGAAATATTAAAAGGACGGTTGTATGGTTCATCCGGACGGCATTTACGATCTAGTGCCTTAAGTTCAGCTAACTGTTTATATTTGAGGAATGATATTGTGTAATGTGGGAAGCTTGATACATGTTCGAAGTGTTCGCCCAGAGTGTTGGCCTGGTCTTCCAAGGTAGTCCCTCGGTCGTCCACTAAGCACAAAGGGCGGATTTGTAGCCCCTTTATCTTTCTTACACCATTCCATGCCTTGAAGTCTTGGGTGCAGGAAGTGACGCCCGAAGGAAACTTCTCCTAGCTAGCCCCCCTTGCCTGTCTCCGCAATGCGCCTTCCCTGCGATTTTGCCAGTTTAAATTCTATGAGGTTTTCTGTAGTCAGGGAGCGACGCAGCAATCTCCACGCTTTGTTATGTTTTTTTCGTGCCCGTCTGCACTGTTCATTCCACCAGGGAACCCGTCTATTACATGAGAGTCCTTGTGCTTGTGGAATGAATTTTTCTGCTGCGTCGAGCATAAAGGAAGTAAAATACGCTACTGATTCATCTATGCTAAAATCGGTGATAACATGCCATTAAAAGTAAGTTGACTCTTTAAATTTATTCCATTCGGCGGAGGCTGAAACGCGCCGCTCCCGAGGCGCTGGATGCGCCGTCTGGCTCGTGGTTGTGTCCATCGACTTTTAGGAGCCGCTGGATTTTCGCTCACATGAGCGGGGTGTTTTCACCGTATGCCTTGCCTCGAAAAGCAGGGCATTGGAAGTCACCAACCCAGAGGTCGATGCGCCCTCCTTCAGGGACAGCGACACAGCGCTGGCTGCTGAGGCCAAGGGGGCAGGTGGCACAGCCGCGACCACACTCTTTGTGGGCCAGGCCGGTGCCAGAGTCTGCTGCAACGTTGCCCCCTCGCGCCCGGCATCATCATACCCGGAAGTACGGAAAAAGGAAACACGTTTCCGCTTTTCTCGAAATGAGATGTTTTTTTTTATTTTCATTGTGATTATGTCTTTTTCTTTTTTCCATGAGGGGCAAGTTCTAAAGAGTCCGCCGTCACAATTGGGACAGTGGAGTGTGCCATTACAGTTGTTGGATTCGTGTTCGTGTTCGCCACGCTTTGCACAGGTCAGCTGGCCACGGCAGCTTTGCGAACCATGCCCATATCTCTGACACTTGAAGCATCTTCGGGGGTTTGGGATGTAAGGCCTGACTGGAATTTTCGTATACTCCGTTTCTAGGGTTTGTGGTAGCAAGCTCGATGAAAAGCTGAGGATGAGATGCTTAGTTGGAATATCTTGGTTGTCTCGCTTGATCTTTATTCTTTGCATTTCAATCACATTGCGTTCTTCCCAGCCCTCCAAGATCTCTTCCTCGTTCAGCCTCGAGAGATCTTCATCCGAGATGACTCATTTACAAGTGTTCAGTGATCGATGGGGGGTAACAGTTGTTGCCTCATTACGGAATACTAAGAGATGGGAGAGTTTGCCATGCTGTTGAGTTTCACGGACCTCAAAAAGAAGGTCACCACTGCTAATTTTCGTCACTTTGTAGCGAGCACTTAGTGTATCGCTAAGGCGTTTAGCTACGATGAAAGGTGAAATAGTTCTGACTGTCTTTTCGGGATCTTGACTGTGTATCACATTGAAGCGGGGGAAAGTTTCTTTGCACTGTCTGAATAGCTCAAAAGTTTCTTCGGTGCGCCCTCTCTTTGAAGGAGGGCGATCGGAAAGAGGGGGTAATGACGTCTTAGCCATGCAGAATTAATTTAATTTCGGTAGCTACGCCAGCCACCCAATGCCGAGCCCAACAAGGGGACGCCACGAGTCCGGGAGGAAACGTAGACGCCAGCCGTACATAGCTACTATAACCTGATATAAAATACCCAAGGTTGGATACATACACAAGGTTTACCCTAGCCGCCTAGAAATACGGAAGTGAGAAGAAGTGACAAGACAGGATAGAAGAGAGAGCAAGAAGAAAAACAAACGATGTATAGAGGGACAGGAAAAAGCGACTGCCGATTTCTTCCAGGTGGGTATGTCTGGAGGTGCCGTCTATGTGAATCAGAGGCCGAAGAGATGAGTTGCCTCCGCCGGGGGCCTAGAAGGTCCAAACACCAAGTATCGGCTCGACCCCGAGGATCCCCCTTTCCTCAGACACGGCTAAGCCGCGCACGGCTACACGCGGGAGGATCCAAGCCACATGTGCTCGGGTACGTGGTGTCGACACACACCAAACTCCTGCTGACGCAGACGCCCCTCCGGGGTTTCAGCAACCTGCATGAGGAATGTCATAAATGACAGTATTCCCCGTGTCGGTAGACAAGTGGTCGAACCATGTTCGCTTTGTGTGTGTAGTGTAACCGTGATTTCCATTGTTTTACGGCTTATTGTCTTACAATGTTATAATTGTATTAAATGTTGTAAACGTTGTAATAAGTACACGGAATTTAAAGCAGGAAATAGTGAGTAATGCTCTGCGGTGTTGTAAGGGAGGGTCATCCAAGTCAGCGTATTAACTTTGGACGTGCGAGATCCGTGCGTTCTCTCTTTATTTCCTCCTCCTCTTCCTCCTTGGACAGGCGATGTTCAGTAGGAACCGGTTATGAATTGCATCAAGTGGCTGAATGCGAGATTGACTAGCTGCACCATAAACTATACTGCCGTAGTCGAGAGCGCTAAGCACAAGTGACTGGTGTGCAGGTGGTAAGCATGTTTGGTCGGATCCCCAGTATAGAAGAGCAGCGTCCATAGGAGCAACGGCGAAAGTGATGCTCATTGCATTCCCCTTCGCTATCGTCCAGTCTTTGCACTTGCACGAAGTAGTGGTGCAAGCCATGTCGGAGGTCGTTGAAACGTGTCAGGCTAATAATTAAGTAAAGTGCCTATGAATGTCACCATGTCAATCACTTCAAGCTACGTCGAACTGGGTAACGTTGCTTAGTTCCCGTCTAAACACTGCCGCTGTCTAACCACCTTCACAGTGGGCATCGGAATCTACATGTTTTATATATTTACCCAATTAATTCCTTTCCATTTTTTCCCCGCTTGCACAGTTAAAACCAAGTGTGAACCTCTCTAGGGCAAATTTACTCGCTCATGTAATATGCTCTAGCGGGCAGCATACATGCCAGTCCACCATGGTCACAAAAAGCGTGCCCCTCAGTGAGGAATCAGGCACGACAAGCGAAACGAAAGAAAGCCAGTGACTGCAGGGTGTGATATTCTATGCTTTATAAAGCATCAAACAAATTGATTGTCATAAATCATAGTACACACATATCGTTATTTAATTTCTTTAATTTAACATGATTTTGACAATTGAGAATTTTGCTTTTGCTTAACACTCCAAGTTAATAACGAAACTTATTGACACTATGAAAACATATTACGCTCACAAGAATTTTTTAGAATGTTGCCCATTTCCCGGTAATTGCCTATTTTCTGACGCCATATTATGTTGTACGTATCTAAAATTCTCTGACACATCAAGCATTTTTCATCCGAACGTGCGCATCATATAGGATTATCTTTACACAAAAAAGAAAGCAAAGTGAAGGCTGTTTCTTCTCTAGAACGCGGTGACCTAAAGCCAGCCTAAAGCCAACCTTACAAATGGAGTCATTGAGTTGAGTCTCTCATTACGCTGATTTCACAGCCTTGCGAAAACGGAACCAGTCTGATAAAAACAGGGAACTTGAGGCAAGTAACCTTGCATGCTATCGAGGTGATTTGCCACTCAGAGGTTGTCAAATAAAAACGATGTGAAAAGAATATTGAACCAAACGGCGCAAGTTACGTGGCATTACTCATACACTAGCAATAGGTTACTGAATTCAAGCCATTGTTTTCCTCTCGTCCTAGGAAGAAATATCACATTATCCCCGATCGCGTCATCCCTTATCGGGAAATCGATGGGAACGCACCGAGGCAACGTGGGTTTCTATGTTTGAGCTACGTCGACTCTGATTACCTACATCGTTCGAGTTCCGCGTACCGCCCAATAATGAGAGATTCGCAGTACCATTGGCTCTATTCTCGACAGGCCTGGGAATTGTACGGCCGCAGTTATCCGCCGTGTTGACTTTCTGATTGGTTGTGGAGAGCTCATGTGTCTTGAAATTTGTAACCGTAAATGGAAGTTTTGCAAAATGCAATTTTGCGTTTTCTTCAAGTAGACGAAGCCTGACGTGCAGCTGCAAAATTTATCGATTAGCACATTTTTCTGGTCCTTGGCACCTCTGTTTGGGACATTATTGCTTCCTAATGAAAGTGATTGACCACATGTGGAAGCCTGTGCAATGCATCTGTAATTTCCCGATATATATGATGGTGATCGCAGATAGCCGCCATCCCTAATTGCTGATTGGCTGAAGGTATATAGCGGGGGGAGCGTCACATGAAGGCCTATTTCGTCGACGACAATTTGACGTTGCGTGACGTTGCGCTGGGCCACCACTGGAGAAATATTCCGCCACAATTTCTTCTGCGATGAGTCGCGCAAATTATGCTAATGAGCAACCATATGCAATGGCGTCCGAGAAGAATGCGTATCGGCACATTTTCCCCCTTGTTTGGGGTAATAAAAATCTCTTGTTCATAATGCGCGCTCATAAGATTTGCATCGCTCTCAGGTGGTGTTGTCATGTGCGTTTCGGGCCATAATTTGAAAAAAAGAAAGCTTTTCTTGAAATAATATTGGCTGAACATCGCAAACCCTCTGCGAAATTTTCCATTTTTCACTGTAGCGCTTGTATTGTAATCTAGATTACTGACGTTTCTCTTAATCGGAATTCATTACAACGGCGGATTTTCAGTTCGTAAGAATAATTGCGCGCAAGACCGCGCCTTCAAATTTCCTTACCCGGTGGGGGTTAGCAGCGAAATGAACAGATGGCAGCGCCAGCGCTTGCGTCGGGCAAGCGGATACCCCTGGCGCATGCAGCGGTATCGTTGATATTGGGCCGTTTCTCAGCAAGCCGAGTCTGGCTGGGTGACTTCAGCTTCAAGAGTGGCGACAACGCGGCCTCGAACATGCGGTCATCACCAATGGTAGGTCGCGTTCATTGTCTCAAGGTAGAAAAGGAGCGCGTTTTCGCCAACATTTTCTTTATTTCAATTATCAGGTTTTACGTGCCAAAACCACTTTCTGATTATGAGGCACGCCGTAATGGAGAACTCCGGAAATTTTGACCACCTGGGGTTCTATAGCGTGCACCTAAACCTAAGTACACGGGTGTTTTCGCGTTTCGCCCCCATCGAAATGCGGTCGCCGTGGCCGGGATTCCACACCGCGACCTCTTGCTCAGCAGCCCAACACCATAGTCACTGAGCAACCACGGCAGGTATTCGCCAAGATACGATGCGCGATTCCGTTTCCCGGAGACACGCATCCTAGCTAATAAAGCAAACGACGACTTCTATGCAGAAAACGACGAAAGCGAGAAGCGTTCTCGAGGGACTTATAGTACGCTTTGAGCTTGCTCCTTTATATTTATTGAGGAGGAAAGCTGTTCCGCTTTGTCAGGAACGTTAGATTTAGTGCCTTCAGTTGAGTTTCATAGGAAAAAAAATGGCCAGGCTTAGCTTGGTTAAGCCAAGAATGCATTGCATATTGCGCGGTCAGGTGGTGGCTGCGGCTGCGCGCGACCGCGCGAGTTGGGGCCCAGCTTTTCCTCCGTGACGTCACGCGCCGGCGCAGCCCCCTAGCGGGAGGAGCGGGAGTCAGGTGGTGGCTGCGGCCGCGCGCGACCGTGCGAGTTGGGGCCCAGCTTTTCCTCCGGCTGTTGTGACGTCACGTCACGTGGTTGCGCTAAAGGTCAATGGTGGCTGCCCGGCCGCGCCCAAGGGCTGAACTGAGTGATTGCAATATGCAACGCATAAAAGTCAAGTTCGCGTCATGTTACGACAGCCAAACGAGGCCATCAACATTTTGCACGCATCACGCCTACGTCACGCCTCGGAGAAAATGATGGAATGTGCCGAATAGAGACCCAGCAGAGGCTCAATACCGGAAACCTTTGCAAGCGGAGTGAGTCAGGCCTTTCAGTGCTGTGCAGGCCCGAGTGAACTGCCATTTAATCTTAAGCTCTCTCTCTCTCTCAATTTATCTCTCTGCATCCAATTTTACACGGCCTGAAGATGTCGCGAAACACAAGATCTCAAGCGATTTATGATACGGCAACGACGACATGTCTCTGTCTGCTCTGGCTGAGAAGAAAGCGCCCGTCACTCCCGGACCGTGCCGCTGGGGTTCCAAGCCTGGAACATTCTTAACCATGTTCGCCCCAGTCCATGTCCCTACAAGATATGACTCGGTCGTTGTTTGAAGTGCTCAGATAAGGCGATAGAGAGTGAAGTGGACGCAATTGGGGGTTGCACATTGAGGGTTCAGTGCAAGCGCGAGAAAGACGGCGCGGGGGAATTGAGCGCGTCTTTTAAGCGCTTTCTGTTCGATGGGGAGTGGGATGATTACGTGGACTGGCTTTTCGCGAAGACGCCGATGGTGATTTGGTCGCACACCGAGCGCCTACACAAGGACGTCAAGCTGGCCGTATGCACGGACGCTTTTTGAGAGCTGGTGAAGAAACCATAACGAGGCTGTTGCAAAAAAGGGGCATTGGACAATGCCGGTGAACTGGACGGAGAAGGAGAAAGCCGGTTTTCTGGTCAAGGGCGCATTGTGTTTTCTCGTTGAACTCGAAGAATTCCCGTAGCACTGCCTGCTTGGCTCGTTCGTGTGTCGAATTCTACGTTTAATAATGAGCGGCATGGGCGATCGGAAGGACTAACTGTTGTGGCGCTATGTAAGAGCTATGTAAAAGTGCATTGTAGGTCGATAAGCATATGCTTGCCTACAAGGAGGGCCCACTAGGCATACGTGGTGCGTCCAATTGTGGCTGAAAATAAAGCGTGTGGAAGAGTACAAAGAAATAAGAAGTTAAGAAAATCACATTTTTCTGGCTTTGTGCATTCGTGAAGCTGTCCGTCTGCTAGCCAACTGGATCGATGGCGGGCTCGTTTCTCATGTTGCGAATTCGTCAAGCATAAAGAGTCGCTCATTGAACCCATTTCCGCGGGCATCTGCTACGTAGTTCAAACCTAAGCTAGTCGGTGCAAGCGTTTTTCGCAGTTACCGAGGGATGTAGCGCGCAAAAATATATTGTGCAGCAAAACTCCGGTGTTTGCGTCAAGCGTCGGGAAAATGACCTTACGCTGGAGAACGAGTGCTCTGAAACGTTCGCATGGTTGAGTTACGAACACTAACACAATTATGTTTCGAATAAAGCAGTCCGATACCGTTAAAAGGCAGATCCGATTTTGCAGTGTTGGAACCTTTAGGAAGTGTACTGCAGACTTCCTGAAAAGGTGTTAAAGATTTGCAATGTACTATCTCAATCATAAAAAGAATTCTTGGGTTTTACATGCCAAAACCACGACCACACCGTACTGGGGGACACCCGATAAGCTTTAATCACATGGGTTTCATGATAAATAAGCAACAGCGCACTGAAAACGAAGATGAAGGAAGACGTAGACACAACGCAAGCGTTGAATTTCAAATAGAAAATTCATTAAATGAACGAGTTAATCTACGCGTCAACTTCGCATGCGCCTTTAGAGAGAGAGAGAAAAAACTTTATTGTGAGACCAGGCATGGCCTCCTCGGTACAGGTAGCCACGGCTCGCTGCCGCCTCCCGAGCCCTGTTCACCAACCGCAGCTGGCTGTCAGAGTCTTGCGTCACCAGCAGAGCCTTCCACTGGTCTTCCAATTCTTCCTCTGAATCCGCTTCTTTCTGCATGTTATCGCCTGGTGGTGACGATGACGGAGGTGGTTCTCGATTATTCCTGCACCCCCGCACCATATGGCGCAAGGTGTGGGGCGTGTCCGCCGGGCAGAACTTGCAGTCTCACCCGTAGGTGCCCGGATACATGGCGCGCAGCAGTGTTCCATGTGGGTAGGTTCCAGCCTGGAGTCTCCTCCTGGTTACCCCTTGTTCCATATTCATCGTCTTATGCGCGGGCGGATAGCGACACCTCTGCTTCCTGTAGCGCGCCAAGATATCCGAGTACTCCTTGGATATCCGTTCATCATCCTCGTCACAGGCGTTGGTCCGTGTTCTCTGCGTGTCCGAGATGGCTCGGCGCGCACGATCTCGGGCCGCAGCGTGCGCCGTCTGGTTCCCCGCGAAAGACTCGTGTCCCGGCGTCCAGAGGATTTGTGCTGCTTCTATCTCGGCGTTGTTCAAGACCTGAAGTGCTGCATTTCCGATCATTCTGTTCATATGCCTACTGCATGCTTCTTGCGAGTTCGTCACCACGGTAACCAGGGTCTTCTTGCACGTTGCGATGGCCAGGGCTATGCCCTGCTCTTCCGCTGCGCTCGCGTCCTTGGCGCGTATGTATCTGGCTGTAAGTTGTTCGCCCGTCTCGTCGACCACGCTGATTGCAAATCGGTCGTTTGTTCTGTACGTAGCTGCATCCGTATACCTCGTTTTCTTTCTCTAGGTGCTTTCGAGTATGCGCTTGAGCGCCTGTATTCTCGCCTGTCTCTTTTCCTTGTCGTATTCGGGATGCACGTTTCTGGGAATGGTACTTATGTGTAGCTCGTCTCTGATCTCGTGTGGGATAAGCTGAGGCAGGTGCCTTCCATCCTCGATTTGGTAGCCCAGATCTTGGAGCACGGCACTTCCCGTCTTTCTCAGCTTTAGTCTCTCTAGTTGGTTGACATTGTGCGCTTATACGAGCTCTTCCCACGTGTTGCGGACTCCCATTTTGAGAATTTTAGCTGTGGACGTGCAGGGGGATAGGCCCAAGGCAGTTTTGTAGGATTCTCTGGTGAGGGCTTTATTTTGTCTCGTTGACTGTTCATGTCAACCTATGGGGTCCGGTACGTGACGATGCTCGTGAGCCGCGCTTGTATCGTTTTCGAGGAGTCTTCTTCCTTCAGTCCGTGACTTTTGCTCGTTACTCTTTCGATAAGGTGGGTTATTTGTTGCACTGTTCGCTGAATTTTTTTCCAACTCTGCTCCACAGGCCCCGTCCTTTTGAATCAGGAGCCCGAAGATGCGGAACGTCGTAACCTACGGAATCATGATGCCTCCCACCTTTACTTCCGGGTCTGGTATTTGCGGCGGTCGTCGGCCTCTTGTGCTCTTTCTTACCACCAAGAGCTCCGACTTTTCGGGTGCGCACGTCCGTCCACATGCTTTCATGTATTTTTCCGTAGTGTCAACCGCTTCTTGCAGAACGTCTTGTTGTTTACTTGTCGACCCTCCCGTAGTCCAGATGGTGAGGTTGTCAGCATATATTGCGTGACCAATACCTTCGATTTACTTCAGTTGCTCGGGTAGCGAGCTCATCGCCAGATTGAATCGTATCGGCGAAATGACGGATCCTTGTGGCATTCCCTTTCGCGGTATGTGAAATTTCTCAGAACGTAAGTTGCCTATTCCCACTGTGGCTGTCCGTTCTTTCAGAAAATCTTTGATGTAATTGTATAATTTTTTGTCGCAGTTATATACGTTGAGGTACTGCAGTATGGCTTCGTGTGACACGTTGTCGAAAGCCCCGTTCACGTCAAGTGCCAGGATGGCTTTTTTGCTGTGCGTGTCCAGTTTGTCGATGACTTTTTCCTTGATCTGCAGCGACACGTCTTGCGTGGACAGGTGAGCTCTAAATCCGAACATAGTGTTTGGGACGTGTCCGTTGGCTTCGAGATATTCTATCAAGCGGTTCTGCACCATGTGCTCGTAGAGTTTTCCAGCACAGGACGTGAGGGATATAGGTCGAAGGTTCCGCACGCTGATGGGCTTGTTGGGTTTAGGTATCATGGTTACCTCGGCATGTTTCCATTCCGGTGGTACTTTACCGTGTTCCCAGCACTCGTTGATGTATTTTAAGAGCGCGTCTACAGAGGGTCCGTCAAGGTTCCGGAGTGTTTTGTTGTTTATTCTGTCGTACCCCGGCGCCGTGTTGCGGGTGAGCTTGCTCAAGGCCCGCATGATCTCTGCTTCTGTGAAGGGCCGATCCAGTTCAATATTTGGGTTGCCTCGATACTCGTCGAAGAGCGAATCTACTCTTATGTCCAGCTCCGTACCGAGGAACTTCTCCTTCACTTCTTTGATAATGTCTGCCTCTTTCCCCGGGTGGTTGTGTATGAGTCTCCGCACTTCCTGTTTTGCGGCGTTCTTGTTCTCCTTCTTTGATAGGAGAGTCTTGCGTACCGCCCAAGTGCGCTTGCTGCTTAAGGTCCCTTGATGCTTGTTACATGTTTCGCTCCAGTTCTTTCTTTCAAGTTGTTCAGTGTACTCTTGCGTTTCCTTGATCAGCTTAGAGACTCGAATTTTGAGTTTCCGGTTGCACTTGTTACGCTGCCAGCGTTTCGCGAGACCCCTCCGCGCTTTCCACTGGTGGAGTAAGTGAATGTCGACCATGGGGGTGACTTGCGAAAGCTGGATTGTCCTCGTATGCTTCTCAGCTCTTTCCACGACTCCTCTGATCCATACTTCTATGTCGTCTATCGTCGCATTAATGGCATTCTCGTCTTTACGAAAGGCCTGCCAGTCCGTGATCTTGGCTTTTCCGATCTTCAACGTTGCTTTGTTGTGCCGAATGATCGTCTGCACTATGTAATGGTCGCTACCCAGATTCTCGTCCACGCAGTTCCACTCACACTGTTTGAATCCGTGTACGAATGTAAGGTCGGGGCCCGTTACACTTGCTCAGCTTCTTCACCTCTCTGATTAGCTTGTCTAGATCCTTTAGGTGGTCCTTTGTTGGGCTGTACACGTTTAACACAAAGATGCTTTGTTGCTGTTTTTTCTTGGGTATGATTTCGACGAGGATGTGTTCGTTGCGGTGTTGGATGTCGTGTCGTTGAGCGTTAATGGTCTTCTTGGTGAGGATTGCTGTCCTCGTTTTACCGTCGGTGACGTGAGTGAGGTAACCACTGACCTTGAAGTCTTCAGCTTCGGTTTCTTGTAAGGCTATATTACCTGGGTCAAACTGCGTGCAGAATTGTACAAGGTTGCTTCTCTTACTTCGGAAAGAATGACAACTCCATTGCCAAATTTTGAGCCGTGGGTGTTGCTTGTAGTCATCTTTCTCTTTAGTTAGCCTCGCCATCTTGTTCGCTTAGGGTCTGCATTATCTTGGCTTCTCTCGCAGGGAACTTAGGTTTCTTGAGAGCATTATCTCTTTCTTCTAGCATGTGGATGCGTTGACTGAAACTTTCTCCGGATTGTATCATTTTGGTCTGTAGAGCCTGAATGTGGTTCTCTATTTCGCTCTTGAGAGATTGGAACCCAGTCTGTATCATCTGTGTTACCATGGTTTGCATAACCTGCGTTACTGTGGACAGTGTGGTTTCCATCATGACGGTCACGTTGGCGTTGATGCAGTCTTCAAGTGTCTTGAGGTCGTTCTGGGTTATCACCGCTTGGTTCGACAGTGTTGATGGCTCTGGTCGTGTTGGTGATGATGGTGGTGGTGGGGATGAAGGCCGCGGTAGTGGGTTCTGCGATTGCTGCGTCCGTTCTCTCCGTAGTTGTTCTATTTCTCGCATCATGTATTCCAGCTGTTTTTCTGTGTTGACTTCCTCCTTTCGTGTCTTCTTTTGCTGTTCTAGCTGTCGATTCAATTCAGCGTTCTGTCTTCGGAGAACCACTATCGTCTCTTCGTACCTCGAGTGTCTTGTGGTTTGAACGCCATTATATTCCCCCGACGTACGATTGTGCCCTGTGACGACGTTGGCCCAGCTTACCTTGCGCTGGGTGTTGTCGTGTTCCACGCCCGTTGCCGTTGTCCGGTGGATGCCCTGTTTTCTTTCCCTCGATCTTGATCCTGACTTGGATCTGAATCTTTTTGTCTCCCCGGTCTCATTCGGCGACTGTGGCGATGGTGACATAGTCATCATGTGTTCGTTGTCGTTGGTAGTTACTAAGCTGGTCTGGTACCAGAAGCTTCTCTGTCTCGGTCTTTACCGCTCCCTGACTCTCAATGGTGGCGGGGTCGGTTTCAGCTGCCTTCGACAGTCTCTAGTCGCCGTTTCATGGGGCATTCCGCAGAGCTTACACTTCGGTTCGCATTGGTGGTTATTTGGATCAGCGTTGTGTTCTCCGCAGTTTCCACATAGTTCATCGTTTGGATTAGAGCAGACGTCGTGTCTGTGCCCTATCTCCCCGCAAGACCTACAGTACTGGACTGACATTCTGTAGGGTCTGCAGCCGGTGAGCGTACATCCCATTTCAACGTAGAATCGCACGTGCGGGCCCTCGAAGGTGATCACTGCCGACGTCGATCTTCCCAGCATTCTAGCGTCAGAATTTTGCACTTGTTGGTCGTAGCTAGTAGATCCACTAGCTGCTCGTCGGTCGTGCCTTCCTCTATTCCGTGAACAACGCCACGTACAGCGCCCGGAATTGGCTTGAGGTACGGCGTGACTTCGTATGTTGCGTGTCCTGTTTCGATGCTTGTTATTTCTGCTAGTTTAAGTGCGCAATACTCTTCTTCGGTACTTGGCAGAATTAAGTTTCGTTGCCACTGCGTCTGTATGATCACCTTGGCGTAGAGCTCCTGGGGTGACTCCCCATGCTTGGGCTAATCCTCTTGCTATCACTCCGTCTTTACAGATGCTTTCACACCGGCTTTAGCTCTGTAAACAATCTTGTAATGGTTTTCTGGTAGCGGTGTGTTCGTTGGCCAAAGAAGCCATGGCTTGCTTGCGTTGTTGTGGCGCCCCGGCTTTTGAGGGGCTTGTTGCCGTTTTCCAACATTCGTGTTCTGCCCCGTGCTGTGTTCGTATGAGAACTCCTTCTGCGCCTTCGAAGTTGCGAAGGATTCTTTTTTCTTCTATTGTCGCGCTAGTATCGTCACCCAAGGTCCGCTCTCGCATAGTGTTTTTCCGCTGTTGCTGTCGAACGTCGGCTCCGTGTCGTTCATCTCTGCTTCATTATTTGTTATTCCTGTTATGGAGTTCCTTCGGTCAACTTCCATGACGCTAGGTATCGGCTACGTTTGAAGAGAGGAAAACATTAAAGAAAGCCGTTGTCTGGCGGCCCGGCGTGCACGTGGATCTCGAGGCACGAGGCGCGAGGCCTCATGCAGCAGGGCTCGGTGATCGTGAGTAGGCTTAGCTGGGCGCGGCCGTCACCTTGCAAGTTTCAGGATTATACTTGCGTGATGAATAAACTCACGTCGGTGTGCGTTGTCAGTCTGGATGGCGTTTCTTGAGCTGAGTCGAATGCTGCGGACACTCAAGTGTTGCCGGGGGGCGATCCGCAGGAATTGCAAGCTGAATCGGGAGCACATGTGGAGCAAGTCTGCTTGGTTTGCCCTCATCTTCTTCTCGCATGCGCCTGTCAGGCAGTGAATAATTCATGAGAAGAATTTGTGGTGCAATCAGCTTATACTGAAGGAAAAGAAGTTAACAAAAAGCAAAACCGCCTTGCTTCTCCACTATCAACGCTTTTTATTCGTTTTACTGCCCTGCATATCGCATATACTTAGGCGGTAAAGACAAGCAAAATAATGCATCTCAATACTAATTCACCAACTTTTAGTTACCGTTCCTCTGCCGAAGTATTCTTGTGTTTTAGAACCATCTGTGAAAAAATATCTGCGATATGTATCTTTGTCTTGAATAGCGCGGAAGCCTTGCAATATGTGTTCTTATGGGGTGTCAAATTTCTTTAGATGTGCTAGTGTCTAATCACATAGCCGTGTGAAATTGTAGGATGGAGCCAATCTTCGGGGCCTTTCAGCAACCTGATTGATTGATTTATTGATGTTTGATGTTTAATGGCGCAAGGGCCAGGTATGGCCAAGGAGCTCCATGCTAGTGTTTGTGAGTTCGTAGTGGTGTGATGGGTTCTGTGAATTTAATGTGACGTGGCTGTAATGGGGCCTAAAAGAGTTGGCGTAAATTGCATAAAATCTACACGTAAAAAATTATGGGAATGATTAATGACGTATACTATGAACACTTAAATGCATAAGGAAAGAATGACGCAATATATAGAATATGCAAGATGCTAAAATTGCTTAGACCACTACTGCCTCGCCAGAGCCATTGCAACACAAGGGCCTAGAGGCATGTGCTATACGAAACAATTATCATAGCGGCATCCTCTGAAGAGAGGTGGCGCTACGAACGTATGGGGCTAATAACATGTAACACAACAAGTTTCAGGAAACCTAGGACTGCGTTGGTGTCAAAGAGCGGTTCTGCACCGAGTAACATTACAGGATGAAGGGGGACGTGCTGCCGGATTGCTAAGGGAAAATGTTTCTTTCCCTCAGATTTGGCTTCCCGACACCCCAGGAGGACGTGGAGGACGGTCAGACTTTCCCCGCATCTACCGCAGGTTGGAGGCTCATTTCCAGTGAGTAAAAAGTTATGGTTGCCAAATGTATCCTATTTTTAAACGACAGAATAGGACATCTGTTCAGCGTGATTTTGATGCAGAAGGCCAGAAACGTAATTGTGGCTTTATTACGTGCAGCTTATCATTTGTGTCCACGTCCCATAAGCGTTGCTAGTAGTTTCGCAGTTTCCTTCGTAACAAGGACTTCAGATCTGTGACAGAGACTACAGCGGTAGGATTCACAGTATGCGATGCAATTGATGTGGCCATCTGGTCCCCTACAACGTTACCTCGGGTCCCCTATGGCCAGGAACCCAGCATATAATCACATGCTGGTTAGATATATACGCTTTACACAAGTTCAATATTTACAGAATTTTTGTGCTTACAGAATGATATCAAAGATTTCACAACACTTAGGGAGTCCTTATATATAACTGATTTTCTTTAGTTTTGATTTCCTTTTATGCTTCACCGCCGACAGTAGAGCGTACGCCTCAGCCATAAAGATACTGGTTTCCGGATGGAGTACATCGGACTCTGAGAAGGATGGACCGACGGCTGCGTAGGACACCCCGTCGTGTGGCTTCAATGCGTCTGTGTAGAACTGCGTGCAGTAGTGCTTGTGCTGCAGTTCCAGGAAATGCATCTGGATTTCAATCTCTGGAGCGTGCTTTGTAACTTGCATGAAAGATATATCGCATTGTATCAGCTGCCACTCCCAAGAAGGTAGCAGCTTAGCTGGAGGCATAAAGCGATGTTTGAGGAGTGGGACATCCATTTCAGCGCTAAGCTCCCTCACACGCAGCGAAAAGGGCTGTCTTACAGAGGAACGATTACGAAAGGGCGTAGCATATGTCATATCGTTAACGGTATTAAAACACGGACGTTGAGGATTAGAGCGAACTTTGAGAAAATATGTTAGGCTGATGTATGTTTTCTGCAGATGGAGTGACCACTCATTTGATTCTGCATCCAAACTTTCAATGGGACGCCAGTTGCCAGTCGGATTCCTACATGGTACACAGTATCTAGCAGCTTTAGCGTGCTCGGGGCGGCAGAATGATAGATCACGGCACCATAGTCCAATCGCGATCGAATGAGGCTCTTGTTAAGATTCGTCAAACATTTCCTGTCGCAGCCCCATGTTGTATGGGATAAACTTTTCAGTAAATTCATTATTTTTAAGCATTTCACATTGACATACCTTATGTGGGAAATAAATGTTAGTTTAGAGTTAAGTATGATGCCTAAGAACTTGTGCTCTTTGTGCACAGGGATTTGTTGACCATATATTTCGATATTGGGATCTGCAATGAGCCCTTTGTTTCTTGTGAAAAGCACACAAGAACTTTTGTTCAGGTTCACATATATACGTTTTCGTCTGCCCATTTGGACACTTTGTTGAATCCCTGTTGTAATTGTCTCCCACAAACTGCAAGGTTGCAGGATTTGAAAGCTACGTGTATGGAATCTACATAAACAATAAAAATGGCTCGCGGTAATGAAGCCCGAAGCGTACTCATCTTCCCGATTAAGAACATGCGGCTAAGCACACCTCTTTGGGGTACACCAGTTTCTTGCATAAAAGGTCGCGACCACACATTGCCGATTTTCACGCGGAAGGTACGTTTGACCAATAGCTTTCTAGAATGGTTAGCATATTTCCACGAATGCCCATTCCCGACAAGTCTCGCAACATCCCGTATAGCCACGTTGTGTCATACGCCTTCTTCATATCGAGGAATATCGATAAGAACTGTTTATTTACAAATACATCGCGGATATTTCCTTCAATGCGTACGAGATGATCAGTTGTGGACCGCCCTTCTCTGAAGCAGCTTGGCGCCAAGGAAGGGCCTTTATCCAGCTTCAAGACGGGAATAACAATAGCGTCCTTCCGTGAGGATGGGAGCTACCCGGCAGCCCAGATAGAGTTGAAAAGTGCCAGAAGGGTCATTTGTGTGACTTTGTGTAAGTTCTTCATCATGTCATACATGATTCTACCAGCTCCCGGTGCAGAGCTACTATATGTGCTCAATTCAGCTTTAAGCTCGGCAATATTAAAAGGACGGTTGTATGGTTCATCCGGACGGCATTTATGATCTAGTGCCTTAAGTTCAGCTAACTGTTTATATTTGAGGAATGATATTGTGTAATGTGTGAAGCTTGATGCATGTTCGAAGTGTTAGCCCAGAGTGTGGGCCTGGTCTTCCAAGGTAGTCCCTCGGTCGTCCACCAAGCACAATGGGCGGATTTGTAGCCCCTTTATCTTTCTTACACCATTCCATGCCTTGAAGTCTTGGGTGCAGGAAGTGATGCCCGAAGGAAACTTCTCCTAGCTAGCCCTCCTTGCCTGTCTCCGCAATGCGCCTTCCCTGCGATTTTGCCAGTTTAAATTCTATGAGGTTTTCTGCAGTCAGGGAGCGACGCAGCAAACTCCACGCTTTGTTATGTTTTTTTTCGTGCCCGTCTGCACTGTTCATTCCACCAGGGAACCCGTCTATTACATGAGAGTCCTTGTGCTTGTGGAATGAATTTTTCTGCTGCGTCGAGCATAAAGGAAGTAAAATACGCTACTGATTCATCTATGCTAAAATCGGTGATAACATGCCGTTAAAAGTAAGTTGACTCTTTAAATTTATTCCATTCGGCGGAGGCTGAAACGCGCCGCTCCCGAGGCGCTGGATGCGCCGCCTGGCTCGGGTTTGTGTCCATCGACTTTTAGGAGCCGCTGGATTTTCGCTCACATGAGCGGGGTGTTTTCACCGTATGCCTTGCCTCGAAAAGCAGGGCATTGGAAGTCACCAACCCAGAGGTCGATGCGCCCTCCTTCAGGGACAGCGACACAGCGCTGGCTGCTGACGCCAAGGGGGCTGGTGGCACGGCCGCGACCACACTCTTTGTGGGCCAGGCCGGTGCCAGAGTCTGCTGCAACGTTGCCCCCTCGCGCCCCGCATCATCATACTCGGAAGTACGGAAAAAGGAAACACGTTTCCGCGTTTCTTGAAATGAGATGTGTTTTTATTTTCATTGTGATTATGTCTTTTTCTTTTTTCCATGTGGGGCAAGTTCTAGAGTATGCTGCGAGTCCGCCGTCACAATTCGGACAGTGGAGTGTGCCATTACAGTTGTTGGATTCGTGTTCGTGTTCGCTACGCTTTGCACAGGTCAGCCGGCCACGGCAGCTTTGCTAACCATGCCCATATCTCTGACACTTGAAGCATCTTCGGGGGTTTGGGATGTAAGGCCTGACTGGAATTTTCGTATACTCCGTTTCTAGGGTTTCTGGTAGCACGCTCGATGAAAAGCTGAGGATGAGATGCTTAGTTGGAATATCTTGGTTGTCTCGCTTGATCTTTATTCTTTGCACTTCAATCACATTGTGTTCTTCCCAGCCCTCCAAGATCTCTTCCTCGTTCAGCCTCGAGAGATCTTCATCCGAGATGACTCATTTACAAGTGTTCAGTGATCGATGGGGGGTAACAGTTGTTGCCTCATTACGGAATACTAAGAGATAGGAGAGTTTGCCATGCTGTTGAGTCTCACGGACCTCAAAAAGAAGGTCACCACTGCTAATTTTCGTCACTTTGTAGCGAGCACTTAGTGTATCGCTAAGGCGTTTAGCTACGATGAAAGGTGAAATAGTTCTGACTGTCTTTTCGGGATCTTGACTGTGTATCACATGGAAGCGGGGGAAAGTTTTTTTGCACTGTCTGAATAGCTCAAAAGTTTCTTCGGTGCGCCCTCCTTTTGAAAAAGGGCGATCGGAAAGAGGGGGTAATGACGTCTTAGCCATGCAGAATTAATTTAATTTCGGTAGCTACGCCAGCCACCCAATGCCGAGCCCAACAAGGGGACGCCACGAGTCCGGGAGGAAACGTAGACGCCAGCCGTACATATCTACTATAACCTGATATAAAATACCCAAGGTTGGATACATACACAAGGTTTACCTTAGCCGCCTAGAAATTCGGAAGTGAGAAGAAGTGACAAGACAGGATAAAAGAGAGAGCAAGAAGAAAAACAAAAGATGTATAGAGGGACAGGAAAAAGCGACTGCCGATTTCTCCCAGGTGCGTATGTCTGGAGGTGCCGTCTATGTGAATCAGAGGCCGAAGCGATGAGTTGCCTCGGCCGGGGGCCTAGAAGGTCCAAACACCAAGTATCGGCTCGACCCCGAGGATCCCCCTTTCCTCAGACACGGCTAAGCAGCGCACGGCTACACGCGGGAGGATCCGAGCCTCATGTGCTCGGGTACGTGGTGTCGACACACACCAAACTCCTGCTGACGCAGACGCCCCTCCGGGGTTTCAGCAACCTGCATTAGGAATGTCATAAATGTGACAGTATTCCCCGTGTGGGTAGACAAGTGGTCGAACCATGTTAGCTTTGTGTGTGTAGTGTAACCATGATTTCCATTGTTTTACGGCTTATTGTCTTACAATGTTGTAATTGTAATAAATGTTGTAAACGTTGTAATAAGTATACGGAATTTAAAGCAGGAAATAGTGAGTAATGCTCTGCGGTGTTGTAAGGGAGGGTCATCCAAGTCGGCGTATTAACTTTGGACGTGCGAGATCCGTGCGTTCTCTCTTTATTTCCTCCTCCTCTTCCTCCTTGGACAGGCGATGTTCAGTAGGAACCGCTTGCCAGTCGCAGGCCGCGGTTATGAATTGCATCAAGTGGTTGAATGCGAGATTGACTAGCTGCACCATAAACTATACTGCCGTAGTCGAGAGCGCTAAGCACAAGTGACTGGTGTGCAGGTGGTAAGCATGTTTGGTCGGATCCCCGGTATAGAAGAGCAGCGTCCATAAGAAGCAACGGCGAAAGTGATGCTCATTGCATTCCCCTTCTCTATCGTCCAGTCTTTGCACTTACACGAAGTAGTGGTGCAAGCCATGTCGGAGGCCGTTGAAATGTCTCCGGCTAATAATTAAGTAAAGTGCGTATGAATGTCACCATGTCAATCACTTCAAGCTACGTCGAACTGGGTAACGGTTCTTAGTTCCCGTCTAAACACTGCCGCTGTCTAACCACCTTCACAGCGGGCATTGGAATCTACATGTTTTATATATTTAGCCAATTACTTCCTTTCCATATTTTCCCCGCTTGCACAGTTAAAACCAAGTGTGAACCTCTCTAGGGCAAATTTACTCGCTCATGTAATATGCTCTAGCGGGCAGCATACATGCCAGTGCACCATGGTCACAAAAAGCGTGCCCCTCAGTGAGGAATCAGGCACGACAAGCGAAACGAAAGAAAGCCAGTGACTGCAGGGTGTGATATTCTTTGCTTTATAAAGCATCAAACAAATTGATTGTCATAAATCATAGTACACACATATCGTTATTTAATTTCTTTAATTTGCCATGATTTTGACAATTGAGAATTTTGCTTTTGCTTAACACTCCAAGTTAATAACGAAACTTATTGACACTATGAAAACATATTACGCTCACAACTCAGTATCGTAATACCGGTCTCCGAACAAATCTGGAGAGAAATGGTAACTGTAACGACACTCGGATTAACTAAACTCGAGATTCGTGTACAGGGTATTGTTGACGACAAAACCGTTTAACTCAATAAGGTTCCAGCTGATCCAATCGCTAACGCACCACTGGTTCCGAAAGTTGTGAGCCGGTTTCTTCTTTTGATCATCAGTGTTCACATCTATCGGCACCCGGAAATCCATGCGTTGGTCTCTGAGATGCGTGACAATGACAGTTACGTTCTTAGGGAAAGGCCACTCGACGTAATCGTCCCATTCGCCGTCCTTCAGTGCGAAGTCAAAACGCACACTCACTTCCCCACTGGCGTTCCTCTCAAGATGGCAGTCCTGAGCGAACGTGTAACCGCCAAGCATTCCCTCCACACTAATGTCGTGTGCCTCAGAGTTGTTCAGTGTGCTTAGCACGGTGTAGATGTTCTGGAACGCGATCATGGTGACGAATACATCTGGACTCGAAGCGGCACGGAAGGGTCCAGGAGTGAAGTACGCTTGATCCATGCTGTCCTACTTAGGCTATCGAGAGGCTGAACCACTTCCAGTGCAGAGCAGAACGTGCAGTCCCGTTGGTGCAGTCGATGTCGGACGGTGCAGCGGTTGAGCGGTGGATACGGACTCTGCTACGAAGAAGGGCACTGGACACGGACGTGTTCGCCCCGAATACAATGGATGTCTCGCGGCGGTGATGCCCGAGGGCCGCGTTTAATAAGGGTTGCTCTTATCAGATGTCCTTGCGTTTCACACGCAACTCAGGCGGTGTGTGTGCCAAGAGGGGTGGCTCGAATTGAGTGACGTGGGAGGCAGAGCCAATCAGCAGCAAATCCCTCACAGCTGATTAGTAAGTGGGAAGAGAGTGGGAATACCTGGGAGGGTAAAAAAAAAATAATGCTGCGCTGTCTCGCGGTGCATCGCACAAGAGGTGTGAGGTAATGAACCGGTTAGTTTTGTTCTGTCTCTTTACTTTCAGGAATATCCTAAATGTCACAGCGGCGCCAGAACGTTTGATCCGGTATTAACAAAACCCGAAACCTTGCGAGCCTCGTTTCTGCAACTCGAAGCGCTCAAACATGTTATACGGCTGTTTCACGGTTTTCCCGAAAATAAGAAGAAAAAAAGAAAGTCAGCAGCTTACTCACAATTTTGATTAAATGTGGCGAACGTTAGGGGTGAGAGGCAGGGAAATATTTAAGTGTGTTTGTCTCAATTATAGGTTGCAAACGTTGCTATATCCTCATTTTTAGTTCTCGTTTGGAGGCGTGATATCAAATGTGTAGAAACTTTCCAGTCTCCTTAGGAGAACGGATTGGCAGGAATTTGATATTGAGAGCAAGAAGGGGCCGCTTTAGAATTGACGTGTCCCGAAAGCTTCAGGTGTGCTAGTCGATTATGGGCTTTGATAATAATTGCAGAATCCCCATATCCTATTAATTTTTATTTATTATACGAGGAATGCTGCTTGTATCCTCGGTGAACCATGGAAGGCGTGTTCTTTACATTTTGTGGAACCAGCGACCATGTCTTCAGGGAGTAACAATAAATGTTTAATATTTTACAGCCTTTATAGAAAGTAACTTAATCTACCGTTCCAGAGTATCATACAGAAATCTTTACCAGAGTGCTAAATAATAACTGCACGTAACACCGTCTTGCCGTTGGGATCAATTTAGAAATAGTACCTTTAAGATATGGAGAAGTTTTAACGTTCTCGCAATATATTGAAGTATTACAAACAAGTACTGCCCCAACGCTTCTCGCCTATCTTGATGCTTCATTCGTGATATACATCGTGGACAAAATTTGAAATTCATCAAAAGAAACCTCGAAAATAATTGGTTTTCTTTCGAAAATTTTGAAAATACTGAGAAACATCCCAACTTTCGTCATCATACAGAAGCAAACATAACAACAGAAGGGGGTGCATGCAAAGACACGTTTATAGAAGGTGTCTTTATAGAATGATGCAGACATTCTGTAACAGATAACCGCTTTTTTGGCTCAACAATTAAGTGGTAGCTTTTGAAATTTCGATCTAGTTACCACGAATCCTGTACACTATTATTTTGTTGGGCTGGAGAGGGTGGTGTTTTCCCTGCATTCTTTAGGAATTTCAGTTTTTAGAATGCATACGCAGTGCGTTTTCCAGGTGGTTACTGGTATGACCCGCAAATTTAAACGCCACGACAAACATGTGGTCTCCTTTAAGCGTACGGAATGCTGGGAAAGGAGCAGTCATAAGTATGTAGATTCTTGCTTGCGACGCACTTGTCTCCGGTTAACGACGGTAAAATAATCTCTCGAAAATGATTTTTGTACATTCTATGAAAAAGGAAACGTTGGTAGGTATTTCAACAAATGAAGATCAAAAATTTTTTCTCGAAATTTCTTGTTGTGACTTCAGCGCTCAACCTTAACACAGACATGATCTTACTTCTTTCTCGTATTATGGCCATTTGGGCACCAGGTTACATTCCTTGAGTGAGTCGTTGATTCATTCAGAACGAAGTGCGACCGTTCAATCAAAAACAGGTAAGTTGAGGTCCACACTGATGCTGTCAACATCCACGGAGCCTTGACAAGACATTGCGGCCGCGTAAGTATCCATAAATTTGCTTTTGTCTTTGGCCTTAGCCAAGCCTTCTCCTCACGGTAAAATGAGTCTTATTTTATTCCTTTGTGAAACGTAATGTATGAGTACTGCTTATCTTCACGTGTGAAGGCGAAACTTCTCTTAGCGAAACAAGCCGGGTTTTCGTGACCATGCGTGCTGCGTGGCTGTTCTCTGGATGAATAGGCCAACCAATCGTAGCGCAGGACGCGCGTGACGTCACCGCCACTTAGTTTCTTCAAACATCAACAAATGGCAACAGACGAGGGCTCTATGGCAACCAAAGGTCAGTGGGACGCCTCGCATTGGGCGCTCACGGCAAGACTACACACGAAGCTGTGCAACGGGATATGGGCTTAACAAGTTTTGAAGTGAGGGAATCTCACAGTAAAATTGAGTATGAAGAACAAATGAGGACTACGGGAGAAAGTAAATGGGCTGGGCGAGTGTTGAGGTATTAGGACAGGAAACACATTGATTGACAGTGGAGGAAAAAACTAGGAAGCTTACCCGAAAGTATGCAGCCTGTAGGGCGAGCAACACAGCAACAAAGAACGTCAATCTGCAGTCAGAGTGGCTGAAAAAATATCACAAGTTGCCGCAAAAGAAAAGGAAGCTACGATGGGTAACTACTTAAGACGAAAACACGAAATCAGGAAAGAAAAAAATTTATCATAACTCAAAGGGAAGCGCATTACTTTTCGAAGCCAGATCAGGAAGCTTAAGAACACGCAGTTACAAAGCCAGCTATAAGAAGGAAGAATGTGTTTGCTGCGGCAAAGCTAGGGAAACAATGGAGCATGAGGTAATGTGAGATATCTTCACATTAGAATGTGAAGCTATCTGCCCAGCTGTTGATTTGGGCACCACTGGCCTCCTTGAAGCCCTTGGCTTTAGCTAGATCAAGACGAACAGAAACATCCGCAACAGAGATTTGTAAGAGGCGATTGGAAGATTGGTGGTAGGAAAGGAGGGAAACGACAAAAAACGGAGACATACAAGAACAAAGTTCCCAATAGGGTGCCAGAAAATTTAGTTAGGGCAATTCATCCTGGGTGTTTTCCCCGTTCCTTCTTGTTTTATTTTTGTTTTTAAACCTAGGTAGGACATCAGTCGTTATAGTAGCAAGAGGTCGGTGGCGCAACAAACCACCCCGTTCCAAAGGACCCGCTCATAAGAACCAACCAACCAACCAACCAACCCGACCGACCGACCGACCGACCGACCGACCGACCGACCGACCGACCGACCGACCGACCGACCGACCGACCGACTGACCAACCAACCAACCTTGGCAGCGGTGGCCATGCGTGGAAAAGAAAAGAAAGAAAACTGGATAAACAAACTCAAATTTTAACTAACTATACACCCACACAAAGCTACACTACATGTACATTCCAACAGGTTAGACTTGTTGTTTTTTTCTTTTACTGTTTCCTCGTGTTTAGTGTTCCGTATGCGTTTCCTTTGCAGCAATTGCTACGAATGGGTGAATGCCTCATTTTCCCTCAATTAATTACTTCTCTCCACTTTGGTGGTTTCCGCAGAACAATTACGTTAAACTGATTGATTAGTACCCTATAATATCTTCACAATCGCTCGGCTCGTTTTATTTTGGCTAAATACTCTCGTACATGTAGTGCCACACTTATGAAAAGAACCCCAGGCCTTCCACATCTTTCCATGCTGCGTCATCTTTCTCGGCTGTCCACTTTCCGCAACATATATTACGCAAGTGAATCACTCACACCCCCAAGTCTGTTCACTGCTCCAAATTACGTATCATCGTATCATCTCGCATTGATCATCGATTCAAAGTAGGCATGCCTAGTCGCAGAACATACCAATATCTTTCTTCTTTCCTGCATCAGCCCAGCTTAGACTGGAACTACTTGACCACCTGCATCGTCTGCATTCCCGAAACTGAAGCTTTCAAATCTGCGCTTCATCATCACCTAAGTTAAAAGTCGCGTTTTCTTATTGATTTGCATTATTATTTACCTCTGATATCTGCAACGCTTCAACGGCCCTGATAGTAACGAAATAAACAAATAAGTTATTACTTTTCTTTATTAGTCATCAGGCGTAATGTACCTGCAGAACAGAAGTAAACCTGAGGTTAACGCTGTTACTGGCGCTCTTTGGCCGTTTTAGCTCTTGCGCCATGAAACACTATTAATGATCAACCCAATGTTGATAGCCTTCTGTTTTGCTATAAACTAGGCTTAGAACCAATTTCGAGAAATTTGCTCCGAACACGTGTCGAGAAATACATTGCTGTTGCACCTGACAATTTAGGATTACACATTTTGTTCAATACAATATGACTAAATTTGAACAGCAACGCACCGGACATTTTAACTACTTTCGTGGCATTTTAGCAGCGCTGACTCAGTCCACAACTCAATACCCGCCATGCGCTCCCTATATAATTCGAAGCCGCAAAAGCAGGCGTTAAACACGACTAAACCCGGTTAAGCAGCGGCGCAAAGCATCCGATTTTCTCAATCACGTGATTGCGAATAACAATGACGACGTTTACTGGCATCCACCTTGAAACGGAACGGCGACAAACGGTCACCAATGCTGCTTGGTTTAGTCAGGTTTTACTACATTCATCGCGAACTAGTGTTTTGCCTCTGTGGTTTCGATCTAAATCTCCGTATTTAAAACCTGTCTCATTATACCGCACCATTACGCAGACTAGGAATGAGTTCGGTTCTATCAATCTCTTCCTCCTTTTGTATAACGAACGCTAAATGTTTCTTATATCGACGATTATAACCAGTTTGTCCTTCCATCTTCACTGTGTTTCAGCGTTTCTGGAAGGTAGACATTCCCTAGGGATCTCCTTGGTGAATATATTAGCGTTCTATTGCAATGTGCCCAATCGTTAGCTTTTTTTTCACAGGCCGAGCACTAACTGGAAACTAAAGTTAATACTCAGAAAACCATGCGTTTTTATCTGAGAGAGAGAGAGAGAGAGAAGGGAAGACGGAAAGGCAGGGAGGCTAACCAGACTGAGTCCAGTTTGCTACCCTACACGTGGGGAGGGGAATGGGGAGTAAAAGAGGGAGAGAGAGAACTTATGTTAGGATGTCTATAGTCGGGCACTCAAGTCTGTTGCCCTCAGGTAGCGAAAAAGCGCTCGAACTGCTTTCTGGGCCAATGAGCTGTGAGGCCAGGCTCCCAAGATCTTCGCTTCCATAAATGGCCTGTCATCCAGTCTGTTCAAGGCACACTGGAGAGTCGCACGTCGATTATCGAAGCGAGAACAGTGGCACAGAAGCGGACTGATGGTCTCTTCACACTTGCACTTAGCGCACATTGGTGAATCCGCCATTCCAATACGATAGCTGTAGGAGTTGGTGAATGCTACTCCTACCCACAGCCGACACAGCAGTGTTGCGTCACGTCGTGGAAGGTTCGCTGGTAATTTAAGTTGCAGGGATGGGTCGAGGCTGTGTAAACGACACTTACAGTTCTGTGGTGTATGCCAGCAACCTAACGTGATTGTACGAGCGAGACTGCGAAGCTCTCTTGCAGCGTCGACTCTGGATAAAGGTATAAGGAGTGTCGGTGAGCCAGCCTGGGCACGTCGGGCAGCGTCATCGGCGAGGTGATTACCAACGATGCCACAATGTCCCGGCAGCCACTGAAATATGATATCATGTCCTCTTTCAGATGCACAATGGCAGGTTTCGTTGATTTGTGACACCAGCTGTTCATAATTGCCCCGTCGTAAACTTCGCAAGCTCTGGAGGGCTGCTTTCGAGTCACAAAATATTGCCCATTTGTTGGGCGGTTCTTTTTCAATGTATTCGACAGCAGCGCGAAGAGCGGCCAGTTCAGAACCTGTAGATGTCCTTACATGTGAAGTCTTAAACTTGATGACGACCGATTGAGATGGTAGAACAACGGCGCCTGTAGAATTTTCTGAGACGGAACCATCCGTGTAAACATGAATTCGGTTGCGTATCTGTCTACCCAAAGCACCATACACCCATTGCGAAAGCGCTCTCCAATCTTCCCCGCCCCCCAACAAAATAAGAAGACGAGTGTAAGATAGTTGTGAAATTCAATCGCGACACTGCTATGAGCATAAAAACGCAAAGAGCCAAAAGCTTCGAGATCGGAAGACAGAAGCAAACTCTGAATCAGGCCCCTACCGTCAGCGCTGTTAACATCGAAAAACGCTTTGTCGAAGTATCATATTTCAGTGGTGTGAAGGTTAAGCCTTCACGCCACTGAAACGCGTGGAACTGTTTTTCTGAATGTGAAAAGCCTCTGCAAGCTGCCTAGTTGTCCTGTCTCGGTGCTGAAAGAGGACAGCTGTCCTCTTTCGGGCAATTATATCGGACAAAATAATTTTGGACGTGGGTTAACTTGAAATCTGGGGGTGGGTCATTTTAAATTTGGTGGTGGGACTACTTCAAATTCAGGGGTACACCGACTGAAATTTGGAGATGGGCCCACTTGAAGTATGGAAATCGGTCAGCTTGATATTTGGGGGTGGGCCAGCCTAAATTTAGGGGTGGGCAAACTTGAAATTTGGAAGCGCCCCAAATAAATTTTCGGGGTGGGCGAACTTGAAATTCAGGAGTCGCACCACCTCAAATTTTGGGGCATGCTTACGCGTACTTAGACAACTCCAGTGGAGTTTCTGCATCTTTCTGGTGCTTCTATATTCTTTTTTGGAGCGTTTCCTCAAGTCTCGCGAACCACTCCTCTTGCGCACTGTAAAGCACGTCGAAACAGAAAACACGGCTTAGACACGGGCCTTCTAGAACGAGGCAGAATTATTATTGGAGGAAAAAAGACGAAGTAACATTCTGGTTTCTGTTGCGGCTTTTTTCAGGATCGTTAATTCCTTCGTGATAACAACACGACCCAATAATACACCAAGAGGTACACAGGAAAGATCACGTAAAGAGGCTGTTTACGAAGCACGTATTGGAAGCGTAGACGTATTTTTTTTTGTTCTTTCGAGATATATACAAGCGGCATAAAAGGCGGAAATATGAATTCGTAAAGGATTATTTATGTTTCGTGCGCCATTTTTCTTATTTGCCGTGGTGTGCTAACAGTGTAAGTGCTTCTGAATTTCAGGCTGTTCGAATAGTAAGCGCCTATATTTTACAGAGAGAGCGGAATTTTTTAGAATGTGGCGCACTTCCAAGTAATTGCCTATTTTTTGACGCCATTTTCTGGTTGTACGCAAACATATATAAAATTCTCTGACACACAAAGCATCTTTCATCCGAACGTGCACATCACATAGGATTATCGTTACACAAAATACAAGGCAAAGCGAAGGCTGTTTCTTCTCTAGAACGCGGGGACCTAAAGCCAGCCTAAAGCCAAGCTTCAGAACGGGGTCGTTGAGTGCGCTGTCTCATTACGCTGATTTCACAGCCTTGCGAAACGGGACCAGTCTGAGAAAAACAAGAAACTTTAGGCAAGTAACCTGGCATGCTATCGAGGTAATCTGCCATTTTATTTATGTCTTGGGCGCAATTTTATTGTTGGCAGTGGGGCAGTTATTGGTTGCAGTGCGCTAACAGTGTAAGTGCTTCTGAATTCCAGGCTCCTCGCATTGTAAGCGACTATATTTTACAGAGTGAGTGGCCTTCTTGAGAATCATGTTCAGGTAATTCGCAATATTATGACGCCACTTTCTGTTGCACGCAAACATATGTAAAATCATCGGCACACAAAGCATCCTTCATGCGAATGTGCATATCAGATAGGATTATGTCTACACAAAACAACGCAAAGCGATGGCTTCTTTTTCTCTAGGACCCGCTCATCTAAAGCCGGCCTAAAACAAATCTTCAGAATGGTGTCATTGAGTTGACTGTCTCGTTACGCTGATTTCACAGCCTTAAAATTAGAATATGGGGTTTTACGTGCCAAAACCACTTTCTGATTATGAGGCACGCCGTAGTGGAGGACTCCGGAAAGTTCGACCACCTGGGGTTCTTTAACGGGCACCTAAATATAAATACACGTGTGTTTTCGCATTTCACCCCCATCGAAATGCGGTCGCCGTGGCCGGGATTTGATCCTGCGACGTCGTGCACAGCAACCTAACACCATAGCCACTGAGCATCCACAGCGGCTGATTTCACAGCCTCGCGAAAACGGAACCAGTCTGATAAAACAAGGAACTTAAGGCAAGTAACCTGGCATGCTATCGAGATCATTTGCCACTTAGCGATAGGCAAATAAAGGATGTGAAATGAATACTGACTCAAACGGCGGCAGTGTGCATGGCATTACTCATACACTAGCAATAGGTTCCGGAATTCAGGACATTGTTTTCCCTCGTCGTCGGAACAAACTTCAGATTATCCCCGATAACGTCGTCCGTTATCGGGAAATAGATAGGAACGCGCGGAGGCAACGTTGGTTTCTATGTTGGAGCTACGTCGACTCTGATTAGCAAAATGGTTCGAGTTTCTCGTATTGTCCAATAGTTATCGATTTCAAGTATGGCTGTAATCTCCAGACGCCTGGAGACTGCACGGCCGCCATTATCCGCCGAATTGGCTCTTTGATTGGCTGTCGAGAGCTCACGTGTCTTGAAATTTGTGCTGGAAAAACGAAGTTTTGCAAAAGCAATTTTGCGTTTTCATCAAGATGACGAAACCTGACCTGGAGCGGCAAATTTTACCGATGAACACATTTTTCTGGTCCTTGGCACCTCTGTTTGCGACGTTACTGCTTCAAAACGAAAGTGAGCGACAACACGCAGAGTCCTGTGCAACGCATCTGTAATTTCCCGAATATGTGGTTGCGATCCAACAGAGCCGCCATTTCAGCTTGCTGACTGGCTGAAGGAATATGCCGGGGGGAGCATCACAGGAAGGGTCATTTCGTAAACGTCAATTTGACGTTGCGTGACATTGCAGAAATATCATTGCATGAAAAATCATTGCATTGGGCACCATTGCAGAAATATCGGGCCATACTTTCTTGTGCGACGAGCTGCGCGAATTATGCTATGTGCAGCCATATGCAACGGCGTCCCGAGATGGATGCGTATCGCCACATTTTCCACGTCGTTTGGGGCAATAAATATATTTTGTTCATAATGCGTGCTCATAATATTTGCCTCACTCTCGGGTGGCGTTGGCATTTCTGTTCTGGGCCATCATTAAAAAAAACACGTTTATTTGAAATAATATTGGCTGAACATTGCAAACTTTCTGTGACGTTTCCAAGTTTTCACTCGTGTGGTAGTATTGTCATCAAGATTACTGACATTTGGCATCATCAGAATTGTGACCACGGCGGCTTCTTCATTTATGAAATGAATTTTGCGCAAGGCGGTGCCTTGAAGTTTCCGCTTGCGGTGCGGGTAATGAATGAATGAATGTTTGGTTTTTATTGGCGCAAGGGCCAGGTACGGCCAAAGAGCGCCAAGCCAGTGTTGATGAATTCGCAATGTAGCTATGAGTTCAATGAGGTTGATATGACGTGGCTGTAAAGGGGCCTTAAAAATAGTCGCTCTAGAGTGCG